>NC_133529.1:51308900-51318900 GCF_048544455.1 Silene latifolia | reverse complement strand
TTAGTTTTATCTTTTCTCCCACCCGCAGAAGAATTAAGTATAGGTATTTACTCCTATTGTTAGTATTTTCGGCAAGGTAACTATCTCGATTTCATATCGAAATTTATATAGAATCTTTGAGAAAGACTTTCCTTTCTAAAAAAAGTACTAAAGAAAAGACTTACTATCTTTGGGATCTGATCCTACACCGCCGCTCAATACCTTAGTGGATCAACTCTATTACAGAAGTTAATTACTCACTTTTATATATCTTATTATTCTTATATATAGGCATAAATAAGCAGTTCTTTTCTTAATGTATTGGCCCAAAACCTCGTTAATTGATCTTTACGGTGCTTCCTCTCTATCAATTTAAAATTTTTATCCATAGACGACATTAAAAAAAGTATCTAGGCATATCTTATTTCGTCATATTTGCATTCCCATTTCTATGAAGTGTATTTCTTTCCTACAGCACAAAAAATCGGCGTTTTAGACGATGCATATGTAGTGAGCCTATTTTTTTTTTAGTAAATACTAAAAAAGAGGGGGGGTCTTCCTTTTTCCTTCTATAGTGGAGATAGTCGCACGTAATGACAGATCACTGCCATATTATTAAAAGCTTGGGGTAAGAATGGGTTTCGTTCTAGTGCCCGGAAATAATATTCTAAAGCTTTCGTATGTTCCCCATTACTTGTGTGAATAAGGCCTATATTATAGAGTATATAACTTCGATCGTAGGGGTCAATTTCTAGTCGCATAGCTTCATAATAATTCTGTAAAGCTTCCGCATAATTTCCTTCGGATTGAGCTGACATCCGTTACGGTCGTTATTCGATTCAAAGAATCGCCGTTCCAGAACCGTACGTGAAATTTTCATCTCATACGGCTCCTCCTTTAAATACGCATAATGAGCATCAAAAATACATAGAATAATAATAATAAACAGGGTTTAATCTCATTATGAACTGAGTTGGGCTAGTGTTAAAAAAAAAAATATCTAGCCAACCTTCTTGCGCAAGAACTTGTACTAACATCAAATGCCTTGATACTAATATAGAAAAGATAACTCGAACAATTAGTTTGTTCTCAACGCCTCCTAATTTCCAGGAAATAGTCACTTCAACAGTCTTTGATGGTTATACGGGTATCCAAAGTACCAACGAGATGGATGTTTGTTATCCCAACCATTCTTGTTAGGCCCAATCCAGATAAGAAAAGGGAGTTAGTAAGTCATTTTAAACAAAGCTTTTGTGTTGTCGATTGCTAGGTGTAGTGCTTTTTCCCCTATGCCGCCTATTGGAACTTTATTACTAAGAAGTCGGACTGACCTGTAATACAGAACACACAGGTGTAACCTTCCGCTCAATACTAATACTCAAATTGAGGCTTGAAGCATAGTATTTGAGGCTGCATCAATCGGGGATACACGACAGAAGGAATTGTTCTATTTCTAAACTTCACCTTCAACAAGCGTAGACTTTTTTCTAATTAAGAATATAAGACTATTTATTCTTTCTATTTCGAATCGTGTGTCTTTCTCATCAACCTAGAAACAGAAAAGAAAAAAATGATCAAATCACACCATCTCTATAATAAGTAAATGCCTCTTTTTCTCCCGAAGTTGTCGGAATGATTCGTAATAAAATATTGGCCACAATTGAAAAGGTCTTATCAATAAAATTTCCATTTATTCGCGATCTAGACATAGGTATCAATCCATTCTATAATTAGTCTCAGTACCTCTTGTGGAAAAAAGATTTCCCAAGCAAAGGATTTGTACAGTACGAAATAACATAAAAACAGATTCAGCTCCAAAAAAAATTAAATAAAGATAAAAAACTTCTACTTACATTATATATTATTATATTTTTTATTTTTGACTTTTTTATTCAAGAATTAATAAGAAATAGGGGAATTCCATTCGAATCCATCCAAATAAAATGTAGTAATGAATGTAGTAATGGAGGAACTATTCCTCGAAAAGGCATTTTTTTTAAGTTACGGAATTCTAGTATATAAATCTAAATATAAATCGAACCGCAGTCGAAGAGTATCCATTAATCATACATCATACATAGTCTAAAAAACCTAAACTCATCAATCAGTTAATTTGTTCCAATTTGGTGATTTAATCAAGTAGGTATAGGTATATTCAGATATTTATCTATACGATTTGATTTATAATTAAAGGGTAGGAACATCATATGAACAAATATGAATCAATCATTCAATATATTATCTATGTTTATACTTTCACAAGAAAAAACATGTTTTTAAATTGAATCCTTCGAGCAAAGCTTTTTTATAAAAACTTATCTATCTATTTAGTTATAGAATATATAGAATTCTCTGGTTGATCATACCTATCCAAGTAAAAATCGAATATCGAATATAGTATTAATCTTTAATTTTAATGTCTCGCTATTTTTTCGGTTTTTGAGTCATAATAAAATAATAGGAAAGATGGCCGAGTGGTTCAAGGCGTAGCATTGGAACTGCTATGTAGGCTTTTGTTTACCGAGGGTTCGAATCCCTCTCTTTCCGTACTTGAAAAACCTAATTTACCAACATTCCTAACTGTAAGATATCAAACAACAATAAATTAAATACCATTATTAGAACATAACAGTTAGATTCGAGATCGGAAAGAATATTATGAGTGGGATAAAATTCCTATCAAACCCCTGACTTTAATCCTTAAGTCAATTTGAAAGGGGCCGGGTTGTTCGAACCCTTTCGCTTTGTTTTTTAGTTAAGGCTAAGTCTGACGAGAATAATATTCTACCACAAGCAATTCATTTATTTTCAAACCGACCCACTTACTATCTATTATTTGATTGATTAATCCTTTATACGGAAATGGGTCAAGAGTCAAATGTTTGGGCACTTCCTCAGGGGGGGATGAATCAATAAAATTTTGAATTAGAGCTCTGGATTTTTGTTCATCCTTTGCCGTAATAGTATCTTGGGGTTTGCAACGATAACTCGGTATATCGACTATACGGCCATTAACTAAAATATGTCGATGATTAACTAATTGGCGGGCTCCAGGAATAGTCGGAGCCATGCCCAATCGAAAAAGGATGTTATCCAAACGCATTTCAAGTAATTGTAGTAAAACCTGCCCTGTTGACCCTTTGGCTTTTCTTGCGATACGAACGTATTTAAGTAATTGTCGTTCTGTAATACCATAATGAAAACGCAATTTTTGTTTTTCTTCTAGACGAATACGATATTGAGATTTTTTCCCAGAACGTGATTGGGCTCTAAGATCACTTCCGGTTCTAGGCCTTTTATTTGTTAGTCCAGGCAAAGCCCCTAAACGTCGTATTTTTTTGAAACGAGGTCCTCGGTAACGCGACATAAAGACTCCTTTCTTTATTTATTTATTATTAAATTAATTTTATATATTTCATTTTACAAAAAAACCTAAATTAAAACTAAATGATAAATGAAAAGAAATCTCCTGAAGTATTATATTACAATGAATAATAAGATAAGATGTATTATATATATGATATACAAATCCATTTATATATTCTATATTTTGTATTAATCTATGTAAGTATAAGTAAATAAAAGAGTCTTTTTCATTATTTGTTATGCCAAGGCTCAACCCTTTGCCTTTCCTTTTCTTTATAAGTGGGAATTTCTACCATAACCACATAATAGATCAATAACTTTTTGACGAAAGGGCACCATTATTATTTGTTCTTTGATAAAGATAAAAAAAAATAAGAAAAAGCCGGCTATCGGAATCGAACCGATGACCATCGCATTACAAATGCGATGCTCTAACCTCTGAGCTAAGCGGGCTCATAGAAATTCGACATACATAAAAACTATATCTTAGTTTAAGCTTATTCATTTTTATTCTTTTATGATATAAATTATATAAATAAAAAAAGGAAATATAAAATCGAGTTTATTTATATTTCTATAGATTTTTTATTTTTCATCTAGAACAATTTTATTCTATTATATAATTCTATTTAAATTGAAATCATTATTATATCTGCTAACTAATATATAAATTAGATTATAATGAGAAATGAGGGCTAGTAATTGAAAAAAATGCATTATGAAAATTTTCATTATAGCTATAATGAATAGATATTTTTTTAGTTATGTTATTTTAGGGGTCTGCCCCAAGAAAACCTAAAAAAAAATAGAAATAAATCAAGAAAAATGAAATCCAGATTATAGATTATAATAATATAAAAAATAATATTCTATTTTCATTCAGAGACGAATACGAAAAACAAAGAATCGATCCTTTGAGTATTAAAAACTGCATAAAGGAAAGAAGCGTATATATGCTCTCTATTCATCTATATTGAATTGTACCTACAGAAATGATAGAATCATTTCGGATTAGACCAAAGCAAGTTTCAAATTTATAGTCTTTCCAATAGAAATTAAATAGAAAAAAAAGAGGAAAAAACTTTTCGGTATATTAATCTGTATAAAATCTAAAAAATGCGAGAGATACGGAAGGGGGGGGACATCCCATTGGGGTCCTAATTTTATAAAATATAATGGGGATATGGCGAAATCGGTAGACGCTACGGACTTAATTGGCTTGAGCCTTAGTATGGAAACCTACTAAGTGAAAACTTTCAAATTCAGAGAAACCCTGGAATTAAAAAAAAGGGCAATCCTGAGCCAACTCCTTTTTTCAAAAGCAAAAAAAGGTATTAAGAAAGCAAGAAAAAAAGGATAGGTGCAGAGACTCAAAGGGAGCTGTTCTAACAAATGGGGTTGACTGTGTTGTTATAAGTATAAGACTTCTTCCCTCTAAATAAATTCCAAACCAAGAAAAAGGGTGAAGAATATACGTACTGAAATGATTAATGACAACCCAAATCTGTTCTGTATTTTTTTTCTAATTTTGAGATATATAAAATAATATAGTATTTTATATATAGTAGAGATTTATAATAGGAAATTTAAAATGCAAGAATTGTTGTGAATCGATTCCAAGTTAAAAGTGGAATCCATATTTATTCATCAAAACATTCACACTCACTCCATAGTCTGATAGATCTTGTGAAGAACTGATTAATCGGATGAGAATAAAGATAGAGTCCCGTTCTACATGTCAATACTGACAACAATGAAATTTATAGTAAGAGGAAAATCCGTCGACTTTTAAAATCGTGAGGGTTCAAGTCCCTCTATCCCCAAAAGCTTTTTTCACTCCTTAACAAATTATCTTTTTTTGCATTACCATTTTAAAGTTAAAGATGGTTTTGTTCCTATATATATATATTTTTTGATCTTATTACAAGTCTTATAATATATATGATGATCTTATAATATATATGATAGGAGGACAAAAAAATATCTTTTATTTGAGCAGGCAGTACTCCGTTGAGTAATTCCTAATCCATATTTTTACATTTTTATATATTAATATAAAACTTATGTAAAATTATATACAGAGTTCCTCTTTTTGAAGACCCCAAAAATTCCGGTACCTATATAATTGTAATACTTTTCATCCTTTTAATTGATTGACTAATTGACACAAACCCAAGTTATCTCGTAAAATGGGGAGATGATACACCAGAAAAGGGAATGGTCGGGATAGCTCAGCTGGTAGAGCAGAGGACTGAAAATCCTCGTGTCACCAGTTCAAATCTGGTTCCTGGCACATTTGTGTTTTTTTTTATTCTATACCTATAAATTGACGATTATGAGTCGATATACAAGTCGAGATCATGACACATAAGTAAGTTATTTAGCTAGTTATCGTGCGAAATACCCCATCTATCTAAAAACTGGATGGGTAGATAGTTTAAAAAAGAAACCCTTTTTTTAGGGTTTTAATTTTTTGCTGCTATTGGGTTTCCTCTTATGTAAAATACATTTTAATATAATACTTCATATATATTCCAATCGGATTACCTTTCATTTTAATATAGATTTCTGTATGGATTTATATTTTTTCTTTTCCTCATACATCCTATGACTTTACGTAACCTGTCTAAGTAAGTGTAAGTTATTAATGTATGCGCGGTACAAAGTTCAGGATACAGAACTTTTTAGTTCATTCTATTGGCTCTTAGCTCATTCAAAAATTTTTAAATTTGTCTTTTCTTTTTTCTCCATCCATATCCATAATACCAACGGGAAATCTATTATTCTGTTTGATCTAGAACATACAAACAGTCTTTAGCTACCTCATACTGTAGAAGTTAAATTAGTTTTTTATCGTTTAATACGCATCTTGTATTTCGTAAAAATTGGGTACAATATAATCCTTACGCAAAGGCCATCCTACCCAACTCTCGGGCATTAAAATGCGTTTTAGGCGCGGATGGTTATCATATGAAATTCCCAACATATCATAAGATTCCCTTTCTTGAAAATCCGCGCTTTTCCAAACCCAGAACACGGACGGAATTCTAGGATGACTCCTTGGAGCAAATACTTTTATGCATACCTCTTCCGGTTGATCCGCACCATACTCTAATCTCGTAAGATGATACACACTAGATAACAGCCCTCCCGGGGCTACGTCATAGGCACATTGAGAACGTAGATAATTGTAACCATATACGTATAAAATAACAGCAATGGAATGCCAATCTTCGGGCTTAATTTGTAAAGTCTCTATTCCTTGGTAATCAAAGCCTAAAGATCTATGAACTAGCCCATGTTTGGCTAGCCAAGCAGACAAACGACCCTGCATCTTGTTTATATCTCCCACATTCTTTTTTTTTAGATTAAATTTATGAAAATGAATCCGCCGCTTATGTTTACAATTACACAAAAGTGAATCCCATTTAATTCACTAATTCCTGGGAAGATACTGAATTTTTGTATTCGAAAAATGTTTCGGGAAGAATCTCTGAAGTAAATGGAGATTTATATTTATAAAGTAATCCTTGATCATAATTTCCCGTATGAATACTCCGCCCAACCCGAAACTTGTGGTTGATAGTAAAACATCGATTTTTCTGTTGAGACTTAATCCTATCTTGATAAATTTCCCTAGATATTTTCTTACGAAGCTTTGTTATAGCATCTATAACTGCTTCCGGTTTTGGAGGACAGCCCGGCAAATAGACATCCACGGGAATTAGTTTATCGACCCCCCGAACAGTACTGTAGGAATCGGTACTGAACATCCCCCCGGTAATTGTACACGCTCCCATAGCAATAACATATTTAGGTTCGGGCATTTGCTCATATAATCTCACTAAAGAAGGCGCCATTTTCATTGTTACTGTACCGGCTGTTAAAATTAGGTCCGCTTGTCTAGGGCTCGATCTTGGTACCTGCCCATAACGGTCAAAGTCAAATCGCGAGCCTATTAATTAAGCAAATTCAATGAAACAACAGCTGGTCCCATAGAGAAGCGGCCATAAACTAGAGAGTCTTGACCAATTTGAAAAATCATTTGATGTAGTTGAAATAACTGAGTTTTGGGTTATTTGATTAAGTAGTGGAAACTCAATAGAATTCATAACTATTTCCATCTTTTTTTTACTTTTTTTATTGTATAAATTTTCGGGGATTAAGACCATTCCAATGCTCCTTTTCGCCATGCATAAACTAAACCAACAATTAGGATAAGCACGAAAATTAAAGCTTCTATAAATACGGATACGCCCAATATATCGAAACTCATTGCCCATGGATAAAGAAAAACCGTTTCAACATCAAAAACAACAAAAACTAGAGCAAACATATAATAACGGATTCTAAATTGTAACCAAGCATCCCCCATCGGTTCTATACCCGATTCGTAGCTAGAAAGTTTCTCTGGACCTTTGCTACTAGGCGCTAAAATTCCGGAAAATAGAAATGCTAAAATAGGAATAACGCTTGATATTATTAAAAATGCCCAGAAAATGTCATATTCATAAAGTATAAACATAGACAGACTCCTCACGAATTTGGAAAATATTTTTAATTGGTTGATTCCGAATTAGAATTGTCAAGTTATCCATAACTCCTTAGTCAAAACAACAATAAATTTTGAGCGAACGACTTCTTTATTATAAAAAATTTATTATAAAAAAAGTTTCATTTGTTGTGTCTCATCTCAAACGTGATTGACTTGAATATTTTTTTATCTTTTGTTCTCCATTCCACCGCATTTTTTTATAATTATCTAATTCTATTCTATATATAAATAGAATATAAATAGAGATTATTCTTATTCGCTTTCACCTAGGTTTTACCTAAATAAACAAAGAAAATAAATTCAAACAAGGACTTCTCATTTATTTTTTCATAGATAGATATAATTCACATGTAAGAGGATGTTTATAAATTTAGATTTCAGAATGAGTTAGAATGACATTAGTAATTAGTATATTCTATTTAATTTAATCCGAATTCGGGCCAAGTAGCTTTTCTTTTATTGATTGTATAAGGAAAGAAATACTTGTTTTGCACTTTTGTAGTCACGGTCTATTAAACTACAAAGTTTCTTTGACAAGGTTGCCAATGAAATTGACCATTGACCAAAGATCTTTTTGAAACCCGGGCTTAAAAAAACGAGAATTTTTTGCTAGAGTTAGTATAATGTAGGGTATTCCTAAACCTATTTCTTATAATCAACTGTAGTTGGTTCATTGGGCTGAAATGAAATGTTTAATAGTCAATTTATCCCTAGGGTTTTGCTTCTAACAATTAAAGTTAGAGTTAGGTATAATATACCTATTAAAAGGGGTAATATAATAAATTATTTGATTGGGTAGGAACGATAAAAATAAGATTCCTATAAAAATTTTTACTTATACTTACAAAAGAAAATTAAGGGTTGATTATCCTAGATTGGACCCAGTGAAATACATTTTATTTTTATTTTTTTTCTCCGCCATAAATGATACTCATTAATAAGTTTATTGCCATTTTGTTTTATTTGATGAGAGACAAACGATGGGTTATAAAAGCAATCAACTAATAATTAAATTTTTAATATAAATTCATATAGTATATATATTTTTAGGGCTATACGGATTCGAACCGTAGACCTTCTCGGTAAAACAAATCAAACTTTTTCTTTTATTATCAAAATGATTAGAACTGTTTCAAAGACCCAACATGTAGTTTTTTGCATTGGGCTTTTTCATTAACTGATATAAATATCAGTTATTCTACCATAATTTTTCTTGATAGAAAGAAAATGGTTCCATGTGCTGTGATTCATTATTTTTTTGAACTTTGATTCAGAAGCACTACCAAAGTGTTTCAAAAAAGAGTTATAGTGACGTAGGTCTGCTTTTGGCCTAGAGAAATTTTAAAATTAAATGGAGTCTCTATCGTTCTGCTTAAAGAATATAATATGAAACTTCATACACCTTAAAGTTCATAGGACGAAAAGAGATTTTTTGAGACCCTGATACTCATTAAGCCTAGCATTCAATAGGCTGGGTATTCACCTTATCAATATTAAAAAAAAATGGGTTCTATTTGGGGACACCTGAATCATACCAAATTAGAACTAATTGTCAGGCTATTGTTCTCTTGTTTTGTTTTCTCAAAATCATAGAGTAAGACATCGATTTATCAAAAAAATTAATTAATCGAATTTCTTTGATTGCATGATTTGAAAAACATTGGCGCGCGTGTAAACGAGGTGCTCTACCTAACTGAGCTATAACCCTTTACTTGTGCTACATAACCTATTTTAACAGGTAGATTATTTCTTGTCTAGATGAACATTCGCGATCAAAGATCATAGCTCTTTGATTGATATTGCTTATAAACAATATTGGATTTATAATCCATCTATGTAACTTTTGAGTATTCTTTAGTAATGCAAAATAACCTACTTAACTCAGCGGTTAGAGTATCGCTTTCATACGGTGGGAGTCATTGGTTCAAATCCAATAGTAGGTAAGGTAAAAATTATTAGATACCAGAGTCAAGGGTATCTAATAAGTTTTTCTATTCACTCTCTAGATTATTAAAAGGCTTTTTTTATTATTATATAAATTGTTATATCCTATTATTTGTATTTGTTAAAAAAAAACAAATACAAAATATATATGTGTAT